>NC_081359.1:51525028-51530028 GCF_030684315.1 Stegostoma tigrinum | reverse complement strand
ACACATTCACATACACACACATCCACACCCACACACACATCCACACAGACAAGTCTCATACACACGCACACACACACACATACACACACGCACATCCACACAGACAGGTATCACACACACACACGCACGCGCACACACACACATACACACACACACACACACACACACACACACACACACACACACACACCACACACAGACACACAGCACTTTCTCTCAGTCACAGTCAGACACACACATATCAATACCTACACACACACACACACACACACGTACACACAGACATCCACACAGTCACAGTCACACACACATCCATACACACATCCACACAGACATACATGCATTCACAGTCACAAACACACACATCCACACAGACACACACACACACACATACACACATGGATATTCACACACACAACATCCACACCCACACACACACACATCCACACAGACACACACACATACACACACACACACACACACACACACACACACACATCCATACCTACATATCCACACAGACACCGTCACACACACATATCCACACCCACATGCACACACATTCACACAGACAACCACACATCCACATTCACACCCACACACACATCCACACCCACCCACACACATTCAAACCCAGACACACACACACATACATACACACACATCCACACACACATCCACAGACACACACGCATCCACACACACATACACACACAAACACAGCACTTTCTCTCAGTCACAGTCAGACACACACACACACACACACACACACACACACACACACACACACACAGAAACACCGACACACACACACACTCTCTCACTCCTTCTCTCACTCTGTCACACACACACACACACAGCACCGTCTCTCCCACAGAAACACACACAACACTCTCTCTCTCACACTCACAGACACACGCATACACACACAAACACACACACACGCACGCACGCACACAAACACATACACACAGGCACAGGCACGCACGCACACAGACACACACACACACACATCCTTACAGAGACACACACACACAGAAACACCGACACACACACACACACTCTCTCTCTCTCTCTCTCTCACTCTCTCACTCCTTCTCTCACTCTGTCACACGCACACACAGCACCGTCTCTCCCACACAAACACACACAACACACTCTCTCTCACACTCACAGACACACACACACAGGCACAGTCACACACCCACACACAACATCCACGCCCACACACACATCCACACAGACAGACAGACAGACACACACACACACATCCACACAGACACACACACATACATACACGCACACACACATCCACACACACACATCCATACCTACATATCCACACAGACACCGTCACACACACATATCCACACCCACATGCACACACATTCACACAGACAACCACACATCCACATTTGCACCCACACACACATCCACACCCACCCACACACATTCCAACCCAGACACACACACACATACATACACACACACATCCACACACACATCCACAGACACACATCCACACCCACACACGCATCCACACACACACACACACACACACACACACACACACACACACAACACTTTCTCTCAGTCACAGTCAGACACACACATATCAATACCTACACACACACACACACACACACACACACACACACACACACACACACACACACACACACACACAGACATCCACACAGTCACAGTCACACACAC
The DNA here is from genome assembly GCF_030684315.1 of Stegostoma tigrinum. Taxonomy (NCBI): domain Eukaryota; kingdom Metazoa; phylum Chordata; class Chondrichthyes; order Orectolobiformes; family Stegostomatidae; genus Stegostoma; species Stegostoma tigrinum. The sequence continues at coordinate 51,528,312 of NC_081359.1, read as the reverse complement.
ACACTTCCACACAGACACTCACACACATACACACATGGATATTCACACACACAACATCCACACCCACACACACACACATCCACACAGACACAGTCAGACACACACACATGCATACACACGCACACACACATCCATACATACACATCCATACCTACATATCCACACAGACACCGTCACACACACATATCCACACCCACATGCACACACATTCACACAGACAACCACAAATCCACATCCACACCCACACACACATCCACACCCACCCACACACATCCAAACCCAGACACACACACACACCCGCATCCACACACTCACATCCACACCCACACACACACACATCCACACAGACACAGTCAGACACACACACACACACACACACACACACAGCACTTTCTCTCAGTCACAGTCAGACATACACATCAACACCTACACACACACACACACACACACACATCCATACATACATCCACACAGACCTACACGCAGTCACAGTCACACACACACACATCCACACAGTCACACACACACACACAGGTCTCACACATATACGCACACAGACATATCCACACAGACACAGTCACACACACACACACACACACACACACACACACACACATCCACACAGACAAACACACATACACACATCGATATTCACACACTCAACATCGACACCCACACACACACACATCCGCACAGACACACACACATACACACACACACACACACACACACACACACATCCATACCTACATTGCACACAGACACCATCACACACACATATCCACACCCACATGCACACACATTCACACAGACAACCACACATCCACACCCACACACACATCCACACCCACCCACACACATTCAAACACAGACAGACACACACATACATACACACACACATCCACACACACATCCACAGACACACATCCACACCCACACACGCATCCACACACACACACACACACACACACACACACACACACACACACACACAGCACTTTCTCTCAGTCACAGTCAGAGACACACACATCCACACAGACACACACACACACACACACACATACACACATGGATATTCACACACACAACATCCACACCCACACACACACATCCACACAGAGACACACACATACATACACACATGGACACACACACATCCATACCTACATATCCCCACAGACACCGTCACACGGACATATCCACACCCACATGCACACACATTCACACAGACAACCACACATCCACATCCACACCCACCCACACACATTCAAACCCAGACACACACACACACACCCACACAGACACACACACGCACAGAGACAGGTCTCACACATATACACACACACACACATCCACACAGACACAGTGACACAAACACACACAGAGTCACTTCCACACATCCATGCAGACACACATGCACTCAGACAGAAACACAGCCACACACACACACAAGCACACACACACTGATACACATACACACACGCACACACACTCGGACACACACTCACACATCCAAATACACACACACACATTCATTCCCACACAGACACTGTCACACACACACACACACACACACACATCAACACTCACACACACATCCACACAGACAGGTCTCACACACATACACACACAGACAGGTCACACAAGTACACACACACAGTCACACACACAGTCACACAAACACACAGAGACACAACCACACATCCATGCAGGCACACATGCACTCAGACAGAAACACAGCCACACACACACACAAACACACACACACACTCACACACACACACACACACACACACACACACACACAAAGATCCACGCATACACTCACACCCACATATCCACAAAGACAGAAACACATCCACATAGACACACATACACACACATCCACACAGACACAGTCACACACACACACACACACACACACACACACACACACACACACACACACACACACACACAGCACTTTCTCTCAGTCACAGTCAGAGACACACACATCCACACAGACACACACACACACACACACACACACATACACACATGGATATTCACACACACAACATCCACACCCACACACACACACATCCACACAGAGACACACACATACATACACACATGGACACACACACATCCATACCTACATATCCCCACAGACACCGTCACACGGACATATCCACACCCACATGCACACACATTCACACAGACAACCACACATCCACATCCACACCCACCCACACACATTCAAACCCAGACACACACACACACACACCCACACAGACACACACACGCACAGAGACAGGTCTCACACATATACACACACACACACATCCACACAGACACAGTGACACAAACACACACAGAGTCACTTCCACACATCCATGCAGACACACATGCACTCAGACAGAAACACAGCCACACACACACACAAGCACACACACACTGATACACATACACACACGCACACACACTCGGACACACACTCACACATCCAAATACACACACACACACACACACACACACACACATTCATTCCCACACAGACACTGTCACACACACACACACACACACACACACACATCAACACTCACACACACATCCACACAGACAGGTCTCACACACATACACACACAGACAGGTCACACAAGTACACACACACAGTCACACACACAGTCACACAAACACACAGAGACACAACCACACATCCATGCAGGCACACATGCACTCAGACAGAAACACAGCCACACACACACACAAACACACACACACACTCACACACACACACACACACACACACACACACACACACACACACACACAAAGATCCACGCATACACTCACACCCACATATCCACAAAGACAGAAACACATCCACATAGACACACATACACACACATCCACACAGACACAGTCACACATACACACACACACACACACACACACATCCACACAGACGCAGTCACACACACATACTCTGTCTTTCTCACTCCCTCTCTCTATCTGTCACACACACACACACACACAGCACAGTCTCTCTCACACAAACACAACGCACTCTATCTCACACTCACACAAGCACACACACACCACACTCATGCTCTTTCATACACACGCACACACACTCACACACATACATCCACACCCACACAGACACATTCACATACACACACATCCACACCCACACACACATCCACACAGACAAGTCTCATACACACGCACACACACACACATACACACACGCACATCCACACAGACAGGTATCACACACACACACGCACGCGCACACACAC